>NC_084530.1:20134684-20174684 GCF_024500275.1 Phycodurus eques
GTAGGACAATCGGAGAATTTAACCATTGCTCTTACTTCTATTGATCAGAGGAAAGAACAGTCTCGGAAATCAAAATAAATGGTTTGACATCAAGATCAATGCCCAAAAAATGTGTCACGGCCCACAAACAAGAAATATCTTTAATTAACTTGGGGAGGACAAGCAATTATGGATTGCAAGCCTCATTGGGGACACATCATTTTATGTACACCCAGCCATCCTCAACCACAGTTCCCAATGCGCACATCCACAGAAATACTTTGTAGAGTGATTGAATAAATGAATGAATCATGTGTTCCGCGAGTCCAAGCGATGTGAATCGCAGATTATTAGTGCATTGATTGAATGAAATCCTTTCTTAGTTCACATAGCTGAAATGTGGGTACAATCAATGGCTCCAATGTTTGGGAGACCCTCGTTTAATTTCTGCTTGTTGGTGATGTCTGTGTGGCAACTGGATGTAAATTGTGACCAAGGAAATAATTCCACATCAGCATGATTTGGCTTTGTGTCGATGACGAAATGTTCCAAAAGTCTCCAATCTTCTTCTTTTCTTTTCAGCATCTTCTTCTTCTTTTCCTTTCGGCTTGTCCCGTAAGGGGTCGCCACAGCGCGTCATCCTTTTCCATGTGAGCCTATTTCCTGCATCCTCCTCTCGAACACCAACTGCCCTCATGTCTTCCCTCACGACATCCATCAACCTTCTCTTTGGTCTTCCTCTCGCTCTCTTGCCTGGCAGCTCCATCCTCATCATCCTTCTACCAATATACTCACTATTTCTCCACTGGACGTGTCCAAACCATCGAAGTCTGCTCTCTCTAACTTTGTCTCCAAAACATCGAAACTCGGCTGTCCCTCTGATGAGCTCATTTCTAATTTTATCCAACCTGGTCACTCCGAGAGCGAACCTCAACATCTTCATTTCCGCCACCTCCAACTCTGCTTCCTGTTGTCTCTTCAGTGCCACTGTCTCTAATCTGTACATCATGGCTGGCCTCACCACTGTTTTATAAACTTTGCCCTTCATCCTAGCAGAGACTCTTCTGTCACAACACACCTGACACCTTCCTCCACCTGTTCCAACCTGCTTGGACCCGTTTCTTCACTTCCTGACCACACTCACCATTGCTCTGGACGGTTGACCCCAAGTATTTAAAGTCCTCCACCCTTGCACTATCTCTTCTCCCTGTAGCCTCACTCTTCCCCCACCACTCCTCTCATTCATGCACATATATTCTGTTTTACTTCGGCTAATCTTCTTCTTTCCAGTGCATTCCTCCATCTTTCTAACTGTTCCTCCAGCTGCTCCCTGCTTTCACTGGAGATCACAATGTCATCTGCAAACATCATGGTTCACGGAGATTCCAGTCTAACCCCATCTGTCCGCCTATCCATCACCACTGCAAAAAGGAAGGGGCTCAGGGCTGATCCCTGATGCAGTCCCACGTCCACCTTAAATTCGTCTGTCACACCTACAGCACAGCTCACCACTGTTCTGCTGCCCTCGTACATGTTCTGTATTATTCTAACATACTTCTCTGCCACTCCAGACTTCCGCATGCAGTACCACAGTTCCTCTCTGGGTACTCTGTCATAGGCTTTCTCTAGATCTACAAAGACACAATGTAGCTCCTTCTGACCTTCTCTGTACTTTTCCATCAACATCCTCAAGGCAAATAATGCATCTGTGGCACTTTTTCTAGGCATGAAACCATACTGTTGCTTGCAAATACTCACTTCTGTCCTGAGTCTAGCCTCTACTACTCTTTCCCATAACTTCATTGTGTGGCTCATCAACTTTATTCCTCTATAGTTCCCACAGCTCTGCACATCCCCTTTGTTCTTAAAAATGGGCACCAGTACACTTTTCCTCCATTCCTCAGGCATCTTCTCAGGCACTAGAATGCTATTGAACATTGAACTTTCAGCATGTCCCGTTAAAATGTCCCGCTGGCCACAAATCCTAGTAACAACAGGAGCTGGATGTGGAATCGGATGGCCAAGGTCACCCTCTTGGTGAATTTACTCTTTGTTTGGACTTTAGACGTCTTGTGTAACATCTCTTTTAGTAACGATCCACACTTATGCTGCTTTAGATTAACAATAGCTGGCGAAAAAATGCAGAGGAAAAAAAAAAAACCGGAGTAATTCAGAACATTCTACTGGAGCCCCTCAGAAGTGTTTTGTTTGTTCAATAATGCTAATCTTATATGTGAGACTAAAGCTTTTTTTGCCGCGGTGGAACAACGTGCTCATGTCTAAGTGAGTCATTATGGGTGTTTATTGCAGCTTGGGCATCTTTTCTAGTGACACACAGAGTATTACCTTCACAGCTCTTTTTGTCGGGCGCGAGTTCGTAGCCTGGGTCGCAGGCGCACTTGAAGCTTCCCAGTGTGTTGACGCATCTCTGCTCACAGCCACCATTGTCCGGCTTGGAACACTCGTCCTCCTCTGGAACACATGCACAGTATAAATACAGAGACGACTACTAAAACAGTGTTATGGTCACATATGGTGTAGTTTGGGACTTTGGGGGGGGGGGGGGGGGGGGGGGGAAGAGAATACATTTCCTGTTTGCGTTCTTGCGCTGAGAAAATTTGTGAAGTCGTGCAATAATTAGATGTTTGGGGGGGAGTTAATGAGAACCTTCCCAATCATAATTCATGACAGGAGTGATTTTGTGCTTTCAGATTTTGTCAGAAAAGTTTGAGAAAATGAAAATGCCATTGGAGGAATACAATTTAGAATTTTACATCCGAAAAGCCCCAACCCCAAAAAAATAATAAGTTGGTTTGCAATCGTAGTTCATCAGATAAGTTTAAATTTAGATTAGAAAGACAAATGCCTCAAGTCATTCAAAAATATATTTTTTTTAATTCAGAATTTTATGTTGCAATAACAATTGAAAACTTTTGTAAAAAATATGCAGAACTTCCCATTCAATCATGATGTGAGGAAAAACAATTCCATAATTCCATAGAAGTAATTTTAAGCGTTTAGCTTTTTGCTTAGACCTGGGTCATGCAATTCCGAATTAGTTTTTGTGAAAAATCTCAAAATAGATTTGGTTTGCAATCGGAAAGGGGAATAAAATTTTGATTAGAAAGTCAATTAGGATTTTTATAATTTATTAAAGAAATTTTGCGCATTCAGCGTTTTCTGGAAAGTTTGCGAAAATTAAAACACCCTGAATTCATACAATTTGGAATTTGACGTCTGGAAAAAAAAGAGAACATTTAGTAAAACAACAAACAAAACAAAAACAACAACTGGGAAGTTGAACACCCCAATTCAGAATTTGACAACTGTTTTTTTGTTCAGAATGATTTGAGGGAAAAATACACAAAAGTCAAAGGATTTCATAAAGTGTCTTGCTGAAAAAGTTTCAAAAATCACACGGCCCTAAAGTCATACAAATTGGAAATGTATGCAAATTTGGGCCCGGGAATTTGCAAAAGTTGCAGACTTAATGTGAGATTTCAATGAATTTCGCAAGATCTCAATTCAATGAGGAACAAATATTAAGTCACAGCGTGTATTTAGCTTTTTCTTCAGCTTTTTGGGTGAAACTCATTTCATACCCAAAAGTCAAAAAACTTTAGAATTCAAACTGTTGTCATCCATGATGTAATGAAAGACATCAGCAAATCGTGCAAGGCCACAAAGGATTTATTTATGTTTCACTTTGTTTGCTGTCGAATTTTTCCTTTAAATAGGCAAAAGTCTTCAGAATTCAAACTGCCGTGTGCATGGCATGACGAGGGAAAAACTTCCATCCAGCAAACAGATACTAACAAAACCATGTTTAGCTTTTTCTTTAGCCTTTTGTGGCATTTGTTACAACACTTATTTCAAAAGATGGACCAGTTTTTCTGGAATTTATTTCATTTTTTGTTTCCATTTGGGGCAGAAAAATACCCCCAAAAAATTGCTTACATCTTTGGAATCCAATATCTCAGCACGAAAAAAAGCGTACCCTTGAAGAAGTTGGCGGCAAAGCCGGCTTTGTTGACCGTGCCGTCCGAGACAAACTTCATCCAGAGTGTGTGTGTGGTGGAGCGCACGTCCTCGGGTTTGTCGTAGCCACAGAATCGGCCAATCAGAGGGCTTGTCTCCAGGGGACCGTCACGCACCTCCAGGTAGTCGTACGCGCAGCTGTCGTGTCGCTCGATCTACCGGAAATTAAAAAATAAATAAATAAAATAAATAAATTTAAATACTGTAAAAGAAACAAATGCATAGACAAACCAAATTTCACACTCCAAATCACACCTACGGGCAATTTACTGTAGTCTTCAATTAACCTAAGACGACTTTTGGTGAGAGAACCAGGTGACACCCTGGACTTGTCGCCAGTCAATCACAATGCATAACAATAATAATACCATATTATTAGGTCTAAATCGATAAATACATCATATAGATATCCATCCATTTTCTATACCGCTTATCCTCACACGGGACGCGGGCGTGCTGGAGCCTATCCCAGCTATCTTCGGGCGAGTGGCAGGGTACACCCTGAACTGGTCGGCAGCCAATTGCAGGGCACATATAAACAAACAACCATTTGCACTCACATTCACCCTTACGGTCAATTAAGAGAGTCTTCAATTAACCTACCATGCATGTTTTTGGGATGTGGGAGGAAACCGGACTACCCGCAGAAAACCCACATAGGCACGGGGAGAACATGCAAACTCCACACAGGTAAGGCCGGATTTGAACCCGGTCCTCAGAACTGTGAGGCAGATGTGCGAGCCAGTCATCCACCGTTCCACCCATCACATAGATATTTAATGTAAATTGAATAAATAGCTGAAATATATATTTTTTAATTCTACATCACCATCATCACCTAAAGTCAGTGACTCAAGTCCAAAATGAAATATACAAATTAATAAAGTAACGCGATTGTATGGAATGAATCGAGATCAGAAGAAACTATACATGAATGGAGTCAAGTGTAGCATGTTTTTTTTGTCTTTGTGATTTAAAAGCTGGACCACACACACATACACACACACTTTGATTAGCATCCTATAAGAGCGTAAATTCAACCTCGACGTTCCCACGCACACTCATGAGACTTTCCTAGACTTTTTGATCCTCCACGTAATCCAGATGACTTTACTGGGGGACACCCCACCATAGATTGACGAGGGCCCCTCGGACATAGCCAAGTAATCACCTCAAAGGCCTGAAAACTGAGGCCCACGTTGTATCCCTCGGACACAGTGATCCTCCACACGCACTCTTTGGAGGGTCGGTAGTCGTCGGGATAGTTCGGGGACTGGATCTGCCCAGAGTCTTTGTTGATGTCGCCACCGCAGACGGCTACACAAGCACACAAGAAGTAGCGCATCATATAAAGAAGAGAGATTAGATTAGATGAAATTAAATTAGGTGCAGTGTTGGGAAAGTTAGTTTTCCATGCAAACAAATTGAAAGTTCAGTTCTGCGTTCCAAAAATGAACTAGGTCAGTTCATAATTCATAATTTGAAATTTTGAACTCAGTTCATTAATTCATTTATCTTCCATTCCGCCTATCCTCACTAGGGTGGCGGGCGTGCTGGAGTCTATCCCAGTTATCTTCGGGCGAGAGGCGGGGTACACTCCGAACTGGTCGCCAGTCAATCGCAGGGCACATACAAACAAACAACCATTTGCACTCACATTTACACTTACGGGCAATTTAGAGTCTTCAATTAACCTACCATGCATGTTTTTGGGATGTGGGAGGAAACCGGAGTACCTGGAGAAAAGCCACGTAGGCACGGGGAGAACATGCAAACTTCACACAAGCGGGGCCGGAATTCGAACCCCGGTCCTCAGAACTGTAAGGCGGATGTGCTAACCAGTCGTCCACCTTTCCAAAAATGTAGTAGTTCATAGTTTTCACACACACATTCAGTGTCACAGATACTACAGTGTAGAACATGAGGATGGTGACTCCAAGTGGATGAAAATAATACCTGCACCTCACATGCATACATTTTGGTATAATACGCACGAAGCATTAAAGCTATAATCCACAACTTTTTTTTGTTTAAAAAAAAAAAAAGAAAAAAAGTTTGTTTTGTTTTCACCCAAGCCACCACTAGAGGACACAATGCTGATTAATCCATTAAGCTCTTCTAACATCTTGCTTTGTATTTGTCAGTATCTTATTTTTTATATTTAGTGAGTGCCCTATTCATTATCCGCGCTGCCACAGTTGGTGGCGCACTGCAAATGACGGCACAGAAATGACGGAACGGAAATAAAACGTCATTCAAAACAGTAAAAATGTTGTAGAATTACATATAAGGGGCATACCACGCATTGCCGATGTCATATTGAAGCAACAGCTCTGTTCTTTTGTTGTAATGCAGAATTCGAGCTTATGGGGATGCCAAAAATTACATACTATAACTTTAAAATATATATACTCAGAAAAATCTAAGAAATATTTGGACACTTTGCGGATTTTGTTTATTGTAACCCCTGCGTTAAACGAGGGATTACTATACCTTCATAAACGGCAGCGAAGCCTTTCCCCACCCAGTTGCTGCTGCTCCGGAATTCTATCCACATTCTGCTGTCGGTGGAGGTCAGGACGTCAGGAAGTTTGTCTCCACAGAACCTGCCTGTAGCATACACACAAATGCACACGGACACATATCTCATTTCTTTCATGACCCACCACACTTTTCAATTGTTATAGTCGTGTGTGCGTGTGTGTTGCGGGCCTCTCACCCAGCAGAGGAGCCTTCCTCCAGTAGCCGTCGCGCACCTCCAGGTAGTCGTACCAACACAGGCTGCTCTTGTACAGATCCATGGTGGTGAAGTTCAGCACGATCTGAGGTCAAATAAAGTAAAAGAGGAGTGGGGAAGTTCTTCACTCTTCTGTTTTTGCTGTTGTTCACATTCACAACACTTTAGTGTGTCACGCTGTGTGTGTGCGCGCGTGTGTGTGTGTTCGTGTGCCCATGTGTACTGTATATTGCGCTAGTGTATGTGTGTGTGCCCATGTGTACTGTATATTGTGTGTGTCTATATACAGTATATAGTATACACAGACACACATATATGCATACCTTTTCTCCAGGTGTAACAGATATTCTCCACACGCAGTGAGTATATGAAGGGTAGCCATTGGGGTAACCCGGAGATGAAAAGTTGCCTGTGGAATCTTGAAGCGTATCTCCGCATGCTTTAAAAGACACACAGTGATGTTGCACGTTTAATATTCATACAATAGGCCCAGAGAGAAAAAAAACACATAAATAACAGCTGCATGAAAAGTAATCATTCTGACTCACGCTTGCATGTGGATTTGTGAGTTTAATAAGCGGTAGAGATTGATAACATTTAAGCACAAAAAAAATGTTGCAAATTGGCAGCGACATTATCAATGTAGAATTTTGAGCGTTTTTTTTCTTTCTGCTCATTGCGCCATCATATGAGGACTTAATGGGGGAATGATTAAAAATCAGAAATCCCCTCATTGAGTCCTTTAATTTCAGGAATGACTTGATGTGGTTTGTTGCAAATTGGTAGCGACATTATTAATGTTGTTTGTTCTTTTTGGTCATTGTGTCCACATATGAGGGCATTATGATGAAATAATTACTGATATGGAAAGTCCTCATCAATATGAGGTATAAGTCGTTGTTTGTTGCAAGTAGATTTTGGACTTATTTACTAAGTGACTTTATAATAATCGTTTGGTCGTTGATCATTTCAATGAAAAAGGTAGAGACAGCTCTTGTATTGGATCTCATTAGATTGTGTGGGTATACCTAATGATTTGGCCAGTGTGCGTACAGTTTTGTCTGTCTGTTCATGTGTGTACAGCAGATGAGATCGTAAAACCTTTGCGACAAATTCAACCCAAATTGACGTCAGCGTGGCTAGTCGGGGACCGGAGGAATGTCAAAAACGTGCGTAGGAAGCCATTGCAACACAATGTTTGATGTGTGTGATCTTACACACACACACACACACCCTCGGGAAAAAGTCACACTGCTGAGCTCATCTTACACACACACACACACACACACATTGAGCAATGTCATCGTAAATATTTATGAGTACCTGGACATCTATAGAGCTTCCTTGCCTGTGCAATGTCTCCTTTACTGAGTCTGGTCCGCTGGCCAATCGCAGGCCGGACGCCGTTTTCGTCCCTGGATGGAAGGATGGTGTCAAGGAACATCCCCCTTTAGCACAAAAAAAGCACAATTTAAACGGATTCAATAGAAAACGGCAACATAAAGTCCATAGTCATCCAAATGCCGAAACATTAGGAACACCTGCACAAACGAATACATGAGCTGCAATAAAAATCATAACAAATGTTTTCGTGTTGACGTTTTTTGGTCACTGTGTCCGCAGATGAGGGCAAATTGACAATATAGTTACACATCTCAAACGTTTGCATCAATACTTTTAAAATGATGTATGACTCAATGTGGAGTTTTAAGTAAGGTCCTTGCTTGAAGCCCTAACCCACGAATTAAAACCCTTGAGAAAACCTTTGGGGGGGGAGATCTGGACCATCCTCATTAAAAGGGTTAATAAAACATATGACGAGGTACGTGGTTTGTTGAAAATTGGTTTTGACATTGATACTGTTAAACTTTAAGCATGTTTTTTTGGTCATATGATGGCACAAAATGATAAAATAACTATTGAACTGGAAACCCCTCATTAAAACCTTTAATATGAGCTGTGACCCGATTATGTCGATTAGTTTTTTGCAAATTGGTGTTTGACATCATTAATGTTGAATTGTTGAACATCATTTGAGGGCACAATGATAAAATAACTACAAATCCGAGAAGTCCTCGTCAAAGGCTTTAATATGAGGTCGCTGCAAATAGATTTTTGACGTCGTTACTAGTATTGTGTTGAAAAATGTCCATTTATAAAGGTATTAAGGAGTGGCTTACCGTGAGAAGGTATTCCTGGCGTAGTGCATGATGCTGTCAAAGTCGTACGGCTCACCCAGAGAGTTTACCTCACCTGGCTCCATCTTCAGGAAGTTGTACTCCTGACCTGAGTGAAGCGTGCGCACACACACACGCACACACATAAACACATACGGTCAAATAAATGTTTATTGTTAAATGTTAAATGATGAGCATTTGCCCAAATGACTCGTAAATACTTGCTAACTTGGGTAAAGAAATTATGTGTTGATCGTCAAAGTAGCAATGCTAGCCTAACTCAGATTTAACACCCTAATTTGAACATTAACCCTATCTTGAACTCCTAATTTGAAAGCTTAACTCTGGAAAATTTGAAACCATAACCTTAATTTTGAACCATCATGCTGTCTTGAATTCCCTTAAAAGCCTTATTTGCAACCCTAACTTGTTTAAAACCTTAATGTGGAACCGTAAACATTGTTTAAAACCCTAAACATGGTTTGTAACCCTTAATTTGAAACATTAACTTTGACTTGAAAGCATTCTTTGAAACCTTAATATTTGTTTGAAAACCTTACCCTTGTTTGAAACCCTACCTAGGCTTGAAACCCAAGCCTGATTTGAATCCTGAAGATGTCAGAGTGTGGGAGAATTTTATATAAAATTGCACAAAAACACACATTTTTGCCGTCATTTAAAAAATATTAATTTGTAATTTATTTATTTTATTTAAGGGCCTATCTCACTGGCCTGGGGACTAGTTGGTGACCTGATGGCGACTCGAGTCTTCACTAGTTGCGGAGACATCTCCGCGACATCTCCTCGAGACAAGCCAGGTCGCCAGAGAGTCAAACGTTAAAATTTTTTCTGAGACCTTTGGAAGACTTTTTCAAGTTTCGACTGGGGAGACATCTCCATGAGGTCTCTATGACATCTCCAAGACCTGAGAGGAGAGTGAGGAGACATCACGGAGACTTCCCTGCTGCTTCACGGAAATGTTGCTTCGAGTTGGTCTCCGCGTGACGTCGCTCTTGTGAGAGCCCAAGCAATAGTTTGGTCTCCTGATTTGTCACGACTCATTAGTCGTGACAGTTGCAGCCACGTCTCCGCCATTGAGATAGGTCCTTTAGCGAATGCAAAGTTCTTCAGCCAAGCGGTTGTCTCCTGGTCTGCGGAGTGGAGGGAGGCTAATACCTGTTTGGAACATTCCACAAGTGAATAAGTTAATTTAAAGAAACAGGTGACTGTCATGATATTGTAGTAGTGTACAAGTTGTTCAGTTGTTCCAAAGCAAGGATGGGGCGAGGTTCACCACTTTGTGAACAACTGCATGAGCAAATAGTCCAACAGTTTAAGGACAACATTTCTCAACGTACAATTGCAAGGGATAGAGGGATTTCATCATCTACGGTCCATAACATTCAGAGAATCTGGAGAAATCTCTGCACGTAAGCGGGAAGGCCACAAATCAACATTGAATGCCCGTGACCTTTGATCCTTCAGGCGGCACTGCATTAAAAACCTGCATCATTGTGTAAAGTATATTGCCACGTGGGCCCAGAAGCACTTGAGAAAACCATGGTCAGTTAACACTGTTCGGCGCTACAGCTACAAATGAAAGTTAAAACTTTACCATGCAAAGTGAAAGGGATATATCAATAACACCCACAAACGCTGCCGACTTCTCTGGGCCTGAGCTCATCTGAGATGAACTGACACAAAGTGGAAAATTGCTTTTGGGAATCATGGTCGTCGTGTCGTCCGGGCCAAAGGGGAAAAGGACCATCTAGATTGTTATCAGCGCAAAGTTCAAAAGCTAGCATCTGTGATGGTATGGGGGTGCATGGGTTCTGTGAAGGCACCATTAATGATGAAAGGTACATACAGGTTTTGGAGCAACATATGCTGCCATCCACATCATTTTCAAGCATGCGTCTTTCAGCAAGACAATGCCAAGCCACATTCTGCATGCGTTACAACAGCGTGGCTTCTCAGGCCACGCTGCCAGCAGTCTGGACTGCTGGCAGCGTGGCCTGCCAGCAGGTCCAGACCTGTCTCCCATTGAAAATGTGCGGCACATTATGAAGCGCAAAATACGACAACAAGACCCCGAATGGTTGAGCAAATGAAGTTGTACATCAAGCAAGAATGGGAAAGAATTCCAAAGCTGCAACAATTGGTGTCCTCAGTTCCCAAATGCTGATTGAGTGTTGTTAAAAGGGAAAATGATGTAACACAGTGGTAAACATTCCCCTGTCCCAGCTTTTTTGGAATGTGTTGCAGGCATTAAATTCAAAATGTGAATATTTAAAGATGTATCTGTTTTAACTTATGTATTCAATGTAATATTGGTTGAAACCAAATTGAAAATCATTGTATTCTGTTTTATTTACATTTTACACATCCCAACTTTATTGGAATTGGGGTTTGTATAGATGTTAGCCAAGCAGAGACTTGACCAGTCCTAAATCTATTAATGGTTGACCACTGTCTCCTTGAAAGCTGAGTGGCAGGGAACTGTTGAGTGGGGTCTGACACCAGATGTTTATGGAGGACCACCTTGGACGCTCATTCCTTCTTCCAATCTGATTGGATGGTAAAGTCAGCTGGTGGGGGTTCTTCCAGATGGGGTGTCTTGGTGTGAGTGCAGCAGTGGGAGGGTTGAGGATATCTTTATGGATTGGTAGATGTGTGGAGCTTTCGGTCTTCTGGAGCATCCTTTGGTGCTTTTCGCCAGATGTGTCAAGGTTCAATGTTTGATAAGACAGGGAGCCAGGGGACTGTTGTTGAGCAAATTGTCCCAGTTATAATTCCCATGGTTGTGTTGAGCTGAGTGTCCATGTGATGTGTGTGGGAAGACATGGACCAAACAGGGCCACAATATTCTGCTACAGAGTACACAAGGGCCAGTGCTGAGGTGCGTAGTGTGGAAGTTGATGCGCCAGCAAGCTTGCAGAGCAGGTTGTTTATGGAATTTACTTTGGTTGCTCTCCCTTTTATGCACCCTGAAGAAAGGGTCCTGTCCAGGGTCACTCCAAGGTAGGATAGATTAGGAGCATGCTTAAATGTAAGCCTGCCTAGGCAGATGTTTAGTTCTTTGGCAGCCTTGGCATAGTGGTGATGTAATACACTGTAGACAGTTTTTGCTCGACTTGGTTTTAGGTTCCACGTTTTGCAATACCGGTCCAGTTTAGTAAGGTCTTCAGTGAGCACCCGTTCCAGTTGTTCAGTGCTTGGAACGCCAGACAGGTGACATTTGTGTAGATACATTTATGGGACTGAGTGCTCGGTAGGTCATTTGTGTAGAGGTTCAACAGTGCTGGGTCTAGAACTGAGCCTTGCGGGAGCCAATTTGTTTGTGTTCTCCATGCGTTTGTGTTCTGTCTGACGTGTACTTTGAACCTCTGGTTGATCGAAAAGGTTTTGATGGTTGCTGTTGCTCTTGCAGGGAGGGCCTTTGTGAATTTCAGTAAGAGGCCTTTGTGCCAGACCGTATCATAGGCAGCTGTGAGGTCAAGAAACACACTAGCTGTCTGGTCTCAAAACAATTTTCAATGAAGGTGGTTAGGGCTAGTACTTGTCCTACGGTACTGCGGTCCTTGCGGAAGCCTGCCAGGTCCACGCTGAGAAAGTCCTCTACTTCTGGGGATATACGGTGGAGTATTAGACGTTCCATGATTATGTAGGGAACAGAGTGTAGAGAGATACTGTATGTAGTAACCCCATAATTACTTGTTCTACTAAAGGTTTCGTTTGAACTGATACGAGAACAGACTGTAGTGGGATGCAGTTTCCAAATAAAAACACTTTTTCGCCTCTGCTGTTTGATTTACCACTTGTCACATCCATCACTGTGCTCCTGAAAGCTGTGACGGAGGACACTCCGGTGCGTTCAGCTGACCTGACACTGACTATAAACCTCATTCACACTCACACATAGCTACAGCTCTACTTCTCAAATACACCTTTGTGTCTCATGAAAGATTACATGCTTTTAAACCTAAACATATTCAAACAATCCACTACAGGTGCAACGATTAGTCTATTAATCGACAACTAAGGTGTACCCCGATGATAGCTGGGATAGGCTCCAGCACGCCCACGACCCTAGTGAGGAGAAGCGGCTCAGAAAATGGATGGATGGATGGATTAATTGTTTAGAGACATTGTTAAGCTTAAAATTGTTCAAACCCTTGGAATTTCAACCTCTCAACAGTAAATAATAATTATATTCACTATAACAATAAAGCAGTACATATTCATAGTTATATTTATTATAATAATAAAGCAGATTGATTATCTTTGTTTCATCCAAATAAAACTTTTGCAAACATCTTTATTTTGGAAAATACTCATCAACATTTTCCCTCTTTATAGACCAAACCAGTAACTGAATCATAGTCAAGTTAGTGCATTTTCTGCACTGTCAATTTAAAATCATGTCCTGTTTTTTCATGAAGGGATGGAAATTAAAATTGTTTTTAAAAATATGATTATTTGATTAATTAAATTATCCACAGATTAATTGATTATTAAAATAACTGTTAGTTGCCACCCTACAATCCACTGAGATGAATAAACACCTTCCGCAAGTAGATGCCACTCTTTTTTCATAGTAAGTAGTAAGTAAGTAGTTTGCAAGTAAAATATGTCCTCAAATAGTGGCTGTCCTTTTACTAGACGCAGTGCCCCAATTAGTCAATGGTGTGTGATACACTCGGGAAAAATAAATGCCTCTCTCAAATAGGCGCCGCCCTTTTCCATGCGTCGGGGGAAAAAAGGTAATAAGTCAAAAGTACTGTTGTTCCTCAAATAGCAAATGTCTCTTTAAAAGAGGCTGTGCAAAAATTAGTGGTCAGGTGTGTCATCCATATTTAAAACCAATAAATGCCTCCCTCTAATAGATACCTCCCTTTTCTTCATTAATACAAAAGTACCATATTTCCTCAAATAGTGGCTCTACCTTTAATACATGCCGTGCCCCAATTCATCGTTGGGTGCATCATCCAATTAGAAAAAATAAACATCTCCCTCAAACAGATGCCTCCTTTTTCCAGTTGGGAAAAATAAAAGGGTCACAAGTCTCATCCATCCATCCATTTTCTTTACCGCTTATCCTCACTCGGGTCGCGGGCTGCTGGAGGCTATCCCAGCTGTCCCTGAAGCGGTCACCAGCCAATCACAGGACACATAGAAACAAACAACCATTCGCACTCACATTCACACCTACGGGCAATTTAGAGTCCTAAATCAACCTGCCACGCATGTTTTTGGGATGTGGGAGGTAACCGGAGTGCCCGGAGAAAACCCACGCGGGAACGGGGAGGACATGCAAACGCCACACACGGGGCTGGGATTTGAACCCGGGCCCCCAGAACTGTGAGGCAGAAATGCTAACCAGTCGTCCACCGTGCCGGCACCACTCATATCTCAAAGCAAATCTCATGTTTCGTTTAAATAGTGAGGCCAGGTGCACCGTGGTTAGTGCAGCCCTCACCTGGTTGGATGTTGTCGCGTATGATGGTGACGTGGTCATCACGGTCGGGCCGCGTGTGCTCGTGCCAGAATCCGATGACGTGGCCCAGCTCGTGCACCACGATGCCGAACTTGTCACAGTTCTTGCCGATAGAGATGGCCTGGGGCCCATTTCCGCGGCGACCCACATAGGAGCAACACCTAAGGAGGGTTTTTAGCAGGAGGTTAACCATTACATACCATTCACACTGTTCAAATTCAGGATTTACAGCAATACACAACAGATTGTTGAAAAATGAAATGAACATTAAAGGAACAACATAAGAAACTGTCCTTAACAGTTTAGTGATTATTCTTGTCTCTGTCATTCTCTTGTCTCTGTCATTCTCGCTCTGGGTTTCTGCGAGAACCAATGCAAATGTGGTAAGAATACAATTTTCAGGACAGTTTCAAACTCCCCCTGTGAACACCTTCCCCACTGTCCCATAGAAATAAATATGCAATATCCCACCGAGACCTAGAGGTTATGAGAAAGGTGTAGCCTACACCTTCATTCCAATATGACAGTGGTACATATGGCCGCATATATGTACACTTCTGCTCATAAGTTTACATACCCTGGCAGAATTTGTTAAATGTTTTTTTTTTTTTTTTTTTTTATAAATACGACTGATGACTGAACAACAACCATCATTAATTTCTTTATGGTTATGTTTTGTTAAATGACAATGCTTGTCTGAAATGCTTGTCAGTTTAATTTGAATCACATTAAAATAAAATAAAATGTGTTTCGCCTGGCCCTTCATGTTTTCTTTAAAGAATTGTACCCATCTTAAAAATTCTGCCAGGGTAATCAAACATATGAGCACAACTGTGTTTTCTCATTTACTAAATAAAAGTAGGGCTGTGAATTTCAAAATAAGAGCAAGTAAATAAAAAGAAAATAT
Organism: Phycodurus eques; assembly: GCF_024500275.1. Lineage (NCBI taxonomy): Eukaryota > Metazoa > Chordata > Actinopteri > Syngnathiformes > Syngnathidae > Phycodurus > Phycodurus eques. The sequence continues at coordinate 20,150,020 of NC_084530.1, forward strand.
TACCTGTTCAAATAAAGTGCTTTAATTAAGAATAATTCTTTAAAAAAATATAACAAAATACAGATAAAACTTCACGTTTTGACCATATGGGGAGATGCAAAATCATGCATTGTAAAAATGCATTATACATAGGTAGAAGGGTTTTCCAGAATTTTGAGGTCAACTTTGGGGGTGCATATTCTATATGGATAAGCATTATAAACGAGAAATTACGGTACATGACTTGGATTCTTTTACTATTTTGAGATACCCCCATGACTGCTCCCAGACCAACAGGTGTATGTTTCTGCGGGAACACTGTGGAAATGTGGTGGAGACGCAGACAGTTCTCAGGACTGTTTCAAGCTCCCTTTTAAAGATTGTTCCCATTGTCCAATAAAACAATATACACATTTATGGCCTATACAATTTCACAGTTTCAAGATGCGCATCTTTACCACCATTATCTCACACTGAACACACTCTGGTAATTCTAAAATCCATTTATGATAGAAATGGGTCAAATACACCCAGAACAGCGTCAGTCTACACAAACATTGTAGCACTTGTACAAAAGAATGACATTTTTCGATATTTTCATTTTTTATGTATTTTGGGTCAATTTAGGAAAAGTCATCCAATTTTAGGGTGAAATAAGAGATTTAGGCTATTTCTATTGCTGTCAAAATGCTGTTAGATGTCAACAGTCTGTAAGGGTTAAGCGGGTTGGTTAGGACGCGTTACACATTTTGACACACACACGTACGCACATGCACACACACAAACACACACACTCACATAGTCAGGATTTCCTGCCTAGTACTCCATCCAGCAGAGGAAAAGCTGCAGGATTTATTTACATACAACGCTCCGATAGCGCCTCAGTTTCATAACTCAAAGCTGTGAGAATTCACATATCACAGGCACATGCGCACACACACACACACACACACACACACACACACACACACACACACACAAAAGTTCTACTTCTCTGGTTTGCTGAGATATCCGTGCCAGGCTAACAAATCTGATTAAAGTTATCACGGGAGCTGGGATCGGGATTTGGGACTTTTTTTCTTGAATTTATTTATCCATGCAATGGAATGAGCCATGCCACTCATTCCCCCCTCGCATTTCCTTTGTCCCTCCGTCCGTCTTCCCCACCGCACACCATCCAAACGGCTGGATGGATTTGTACATCCGATTAAAAGGGTCTAATCTCCAATGCGGCCATCATCATCGTCAGTTGACATACACGTCCTCAACTTGCCTGCATGTGTGCAAGGATTATAATTTTTTTTAACATCCAATTTATTTCAAATAAATGAATGTAATCCACTTGCGAGATTTAATAATGCAGCTGCTGACAATTTTATTGTGCATAATAAATATGCATCGTGTTGACAGGGTCAAGAATTCATCGCAACAACAACAAAAAAACAAAGCGCAAAACCTTTTAACAGCAAAAGTACTATAGTTCCTATTTCTGAACAGATTCAAATAAAAAACAAAATGTCTGGTTTGTTTGGGAAGTTTGGGCTATTACTTTGGTTGCATTCGTCACAGAATATGGAGTCTTAAATTGAGATTGTGAATAGAAAAGATGATGTCATGGTATTGCCTCAAAGCACTTACTAAGTGTCCAATCAGATTACGCTGATATCAGAAGACCAACTGGGAATCTGAATAATGAATTTCAAAGAAACGTTGCAGCAAGTCGACAAAAATCTCGAGACCAGACAAAAACTTATTCTAATGTAAAAAATGTTACAAAAATTTAGAACGGCATGCCATAGCATCACTATTTCTTAACAGATTCAAATCAAATCAAAAAGAAAATTTGTGATTTGTTAAGGAGTGTGCACTATTCCTTTACTTATTTTCATTCTGATATAGTGGACTCTTTCTATCAGAAGATCAAAATTGAGATTATAGATAGCAAACATGACATTACTTGGTTACGGAGCGTCTAATCAGATTGCTCTGATGTCGGGAAGAACAACTCGGAATCCCACTAAAATTCCTGCTACAAGTACGTGCATGTCGCGTGTAACAAAAAATATGTGAACTTCTGAGGGATTGCTATAATATATTGTAATACATCAATTAGCATTATAGCTCTTCTTTCATGTCTTTCTTTTTTTTTTTTTTGGCTTGGCGACAATTGAAGGTTGCAAACACTTTAAGACGCTGCAGTCCCGTTGCTTCACCAAACAATGCCTTCCTCAGCAGCGTGAACAGACACACACACACACACGGTGAAACACGCCGAGCGTACAAACACTTAGAAGCGAGCCGTGTGATTGGCGGGATGTGGAAACAGGAGCAGGACAGGAAGGAAAGCGGAGCCATTGTTGAGTGAGCGTATCGTCTCACGCTGCGACAAGGTCACTCCTGAACACACACACACACACACACACACACACATACACACATACACACACACACACATACACACCAGTGGTGGGAAGTTAAAAAAAAAAAAAAAGTCCAAAGACTTTTTTTAACTGTACTTAAGTAGATGTTTCAGGTATTAGTGAAGTGATGCTAAAACTGCTACTAATGAATGTTAAACCATTCCTTTAAAACAAAAAAACAAAAAAAACGTCTACAAAACGGTTGAGCTAGCATCTGTGGTTCTTAATGTGCTCTACTGATTGGTCGAGAGGGTAGAGGAGTTGCATCAGTACTACTTTTACCAGTATCCATCCATCCATTTTCTTTGCCATTTATCCTCACTAGGGTCGCGGGCGTGCTGGAGCCTATCCCAGCTATCATCGGGCAGGAGGCGGGGTACACCCTGAACTGGTTACCCGCCAATTGCAGGGCACACATAAACAAACAACCATTCACAATTTAGAGTCTTCAATGAACCTACCATGCATGTTTTTGGGATGTGGGAGGAAACCGGAGTACCCATAGAAAACCGACGCAGGCACGGGAAGAACAGGCAAACTCCACACAGGCGGGGCCGGGATTTGAAGCCTCAGAACTGTGAGGCAGATGCTGTAACCAGTCGCTCACCGTGCCGCCTTTTACCAGTTGTCTTTTGTAATTAAAATTTTTTTTTTTTTTTTTAAACATGTCTGCACTTCTTCTTAAGTACTGGATGTGAGTACTTTTGCCACCTATGACACTCACCCACATGGTCTGTAGGTGAACACAATGTAGCTCTCCTCGTCTGTCTTCTCAATGAAAGTCACACACGTTTGTTTCTCCCAGTGACGCATGGCCTGCTTGAACATGGCCCTCTGACTACCTGTAATGCACACACATTGACACTTTACAGCGGTGGTTCTCAAACCCGGGTCCACGAGCAGTATTTTGGTGGAAAGCAAAATAATTTACAATTAATTAATCTGCTGTTTAATTTTTTTTAAAAGTGTGTACCTACATATGGGGACCAGCACGTCAATAAAACAAACATACTAAACCAATTACAGTGGTGCATTGAGATACGAGTTGAATTTGTTCTGTGACCACGTTAGTAAATCAAATCACTCCTATCTCCAATCATATTTTTAATCCGTTCCAGCCCTCCCCAAAAAACACAAAATGTAATGTTATTTAATGAGAAAAGTGCAACTCTATAATATTGTACGCTAATAAACATACAGTACCGACAATTGCATACAATTAAAAAGAATTGGACATTTTAAAGGACATTGTGTTGCTGTACACATTGGCCACCGGTGGCAATATGACAGACAGACAGATGGACCATACTGTACATGGACCTCTGTACAATATAGATGTCCTAGCTCCTCACAGAGGATACAGAATATATGACTGTGAGTACTGTTATATTGAATGTCTAAATGTGTTGAAATATCAGTAGCATTAAGTGTGACATATGCATTTCCCATTATATGATCCCATTGGCATCAAGCTAGCGGACTAAAGGCTAAGCTGTGTAATTCTCCTAGTTTTATGTTCAGTTTGACAGTAAACTTCAACTTGGAGTGGCTTTATACAGTTTGAAGCCTCTCACACTGCTTTACAGGCTACACACACACACACACACAATCTTACCGGTGAAGTTGCCGCCGATGATGTAGGGAATGACCCCACCGGGCCAGATCCTCTCGGCTCGGGAGGTGGCTGCTCGAGGAAAGCGGCTCCTGGTGGTATATCCCGCCTTGCCGCTTTTGCCACTTTGGCTCTTGTGACTGGAGTATTTCGTGAAAAAGTCTACGAAACCAAGAAGCATTTACATCTAAATTTAGGGTAGTTGTAATTCATTAAGCTTAAACCAGAGATCATTGTGTCGTTGAAATCACTGAGTCGGGAGATTTTCACAAGGTTTTGCATAATAATGAAGAGCTGTGTATGTAACTAATGTATGATTTTTAGTACTGCTCTAGTCAACAGTTATGAAGAAAACAACATTACATAAATATGTGTTGGCTGAGTTAATGTACTACAAATGTTCCTAAAGTTATACAATTCAGAATTCAGACCCCCAACTTGAAACCCGACCCACTTTTGAAACCCTAAACCTAGTTTGAAACCCTACTTTGAAACCCTAACCCCTTGCTTCAAACCCTATTCGAAACCTTACCCCTGTCATGGGTCTGTGTTCCGGTTGCTGTTTTCCCCCTGTCTCGTAGACACCTGCTCCTGAGAGCATCTTCACCACCTGTGCCCCCCGTTCACCCTAATTACCCCATGCATTTAACCTCGCGTCTCATTCGCTGTACCTTGTCGTCGCGTTCCAGCATTCCTTGTTTCCACGTCACAGACTCACAGTAACACTAGAACCTGTTCCGATTATCGACCTTGCCTTTTTGCCTCACGTGTTTGGGATATTGTTGCCTTTTTTTAGATTCCCTGCCTGTGTACTGACCTCTGCCAGTTTATTAAACCTCTCTTTTTTTAAACTGTCCATCTGTTTTGCAGTCGTGCCTTTTTTGGGTCCTACCCTCTGTTCCGTTCATAACAAACCCTGTCTTGAGGTGCAAATGGAGGCATTTATTGACTTGTTCCAGTCAACTTGGAGCTGTGTTGAAATGAAAGCTTATTACTGTGTGTGTGTGCCTTTTATATTGAGGATAACTGCCACGTACAGGACCGGAGTGGAATTTCCTTTTTTTATTTTATTTTTTTAAAAATGTAATCACTCAGATTGTTCGGCCTTGGCCGAGTTCTGAGCTCCACTGAGTGACTTTCTCCATGCTTGCTCGAGTGTCATCTCACCCAAGCCGAAATTTCGTATCCTCTCCAGCAGCAGGTACAACGAGCCTCTCTTTTTTGCTACCGCCTGCTCCTCCAGACCACCTGACACAATGACCGCCACACATGAGAATCACACCCGAACGATCTTAGCGTCGGCGTCGCGACATTACTGTAAGCCTTGCCTCACTCACCTGACGTGTGTCCCAACAGGCTGTGCGTCAGGTCTATGGTCCTGTCGATATGGAACATGGCGAGGTCTTCCTCGTCTAAGGCGATGTCGCCCCAGAATGCAGCTGCAACAAGACATGACGTGAACAGGTCATCTTGTATAGCGTCCTTCTCAATCAAGTCAACCACTCAGTCGGCTTGTCAGTCAGTCATTTAGAAAGTCGGTTTAGTTGGTTGGTTAGTATTCAGTTTGTTAGTGTAGATGGTTATTTGTTAGTTAGTCAGTAAGTTGGTTTGATGATAGATTTAGCTAGTTAGTTGGTCAGTCAGTCAATTAGCCACTTTGTTGGTTAGTTTGTAGTTGGTTGGTTAGTTAGTTAGTCAGTCAGTTGGCAAGTTAGTTTTTCAGTCAGTCAATTATGAAGTTGGTTAGCTATTTAGTTACATTAAATCAAAGGTCAATTGTTAGGCACAAAAATGTATTTGAACGAAACTGTTTAATTTTAGATGTTATTTGTTACTTAAGTGGCATCATTGTGGTAGAAGCGCTCTCCGTACATCATCGTGTATTGATTGATACGTGATACGGTACAACAATTGCCGAAAAGCCATACAATCCTAATACAGACGATTCCTGTTCCTTTGGGGGGGGGGGTGGGGTGGAAAAGGTACAGTTAGCTTCAGTCTGAATGACCAACGATAGAACCGTTCGTCATTGTGGTCCCGCTCCCTGTCAGCCTCTCTGCCACGGTCTTCCCATGGTGTGATATCAGGTCATGCGTTAATCCTTTTGCCCCCGATGTCCCCCTTCTCTCCGCCCTCCTGTTTCTTCTCCACCACCAACCAACCACTGCTGCCCAGCCTAGCCTGCTCCCCCTTCACACTATGGGGAGAGAGATGTCTCAAAATTATTTGCACGTGTTGTTTTTCAAATCCACAAATATTTCCGCAATTGACACTTGTATTTTTCAAAAACCACAAGGGGGGGGAGCAGGGTTCCACCGCCACTGCGCAGATATTTTACAAAACATCAAAACAGTACACTAACGCATTCACCAACACATTTGCAGATTGTTTACTCAAAGACAGGTGCCTTTTTGTTCCCTCCATTGCCACCATTTCTGGTCATGTTCAATTCGCCATTTTATGCCAGAACAAGAATCCTACTTTTGCGGATACCGGACCAAAGATGGTTAATGACTTTCAGATTACAGCAACGTTAGCTACCAGATATTATTTTTCCAGACAATCTTCTATTTATCTATCTATTTATTTCTTATAGGCTCCACACGCCTGCGACCCTAGTGAGGATAAGCGGAAGAGAAAATGGATGGATGGATGGATTATCAGGACAAGAATCCTGTCGATTTTAAGAATATCTGATCGAAGGTAGCTAACGAATCTTGACAAATGCTGAAATTCACATGAGCATATGTACATTTTCCATAATCTACCTGTTAACAGACTATAAATGGCAAGGTTCCTTTACAGCCCTCTCTTGTTTAGTATTGATTTTTTAAATTTTGGGGGCCTATTTGGAGATTAATTTTTTACATCAGCGTAAGAATCCTATTGATTTTTAGAATAGTGGAACAAAAATGGCAGATGAGATAAAAGTACCGATTGGTAAGTAAAAGCACTAAGCACTTTCCTCTTCTGTCTTAATGAGATCCTTATTGATTTTGAGACGACATTCCAAAGACAAGAACTGTAGTGAATTTGAATATTGTTAACCTAATAGCATCTTTGCTCAAGTCATTTTTAACTTACTGTAACAATGCCAATAAAAAATACCAATGTGCTTAAAAATGGTAATAACATACTTAAATAGAGTGTAAAGAACTAAACAGTTTGTATATCATGATTTAATGCTGCAATTCAATTCAATGTGCTGCTCCTTCTGGTGTGCCTTCCTTGTCCACCGGAAGGCAGTAAAAAAACAGTCATACAGACAAAGGACCAATGGAGTGGCTCTTCTACTACTACTGTAAGATGCTGTAATATTAGTCATTTTTTGTAAAGGAAAAAAAATATATGCCTGTGAGGACTGTTTCATAATCTGTCACTTGTGTTGCTCCACTGTCTTCAAATATCCGTCGCTCTTAAACCGCAACTATCGCTGCTGTGAGCATTTCAATGTCGTTTTGCGTTGTTTGTTAGCATTAAGCTATTAAAGCTATTTGCTTTGTGTTTCGTTTGATAACAAACTTCAACAGGGAGCAACATTAAATAGCTAGAAGCCTCTTTTTTGATGAGTTGTTCACTATTTGCCAGACTGATTCTTATTCTGAAGTGAGTATAACGGAGTTCTCTGCCACCATATGAGCGCTTGTATCTCAAGTTCGCGCTCGCAAGTCAAAGCATAGAAATCAGCCGAATGACGGGCTCATATCTTGAAAACTCCTAAATTGGGTCCCTTGTATGTCAGGGCACCACTGCATGAGGTTGAGGCAAGGTCAGGTGGATTTTCATAAGGCAGAGAAATAAGCTGACACAAGAACAAGAAGATGAAGGAAGAAGCACAGTTTTTACTGAATGGATTTGAGTTGTGTTAATAAATCAATCATGTTGCTGTAAATAGCACAAAGTCAAGCGTGTGCATGGAGGAGGTGAACATCCTGGAAGATGCAAATTGAGCCCATCAGCATGCTGACCAACACATGACACACCATGCTTTGCCATTTACATGCACACACACACACAAACACACACACACACGCGGTAATGCAGAAAACTTCCATTTCATAGTCTGTGGTTTTCGTCACTTTTTTAAAAGTTCAATTTCTTCAAAATGTTCAATTTCTTGATTTACGTTTGTCGTCACATTTTTTTCTGGTTCGGTTTCCTCTTCAATGGTTATCACATTTTTCAATAAGTTAAATTTCCTGTTCTACGTTTGGCATCACATTTCCCTCATTCCTGTAATTTAACTTCTTGTTCTACAGTCAGTGTTGGGAAAGTTAATTTACCACGCAACCTAGTTCAAAGCTCAGTTAACCGTTCCAGAGATGAACTAGTTCAGTTCATTAACTCAACATTTTTAAGTAAGTTCACTGGTCCAAAAATGAACTAGTTCATAGTACTTTTTTGGGGGTTTTTTTTTTCTGATGGGCTATTACCCTCAAAATACTTGCATTTCATTTCCCCATTGTTGCCACCCATTCAGTCCGCAATGGTAGCCAGCTGCAGCTTTCAGCCTACAATCTCAAAAACATGAGGAAAAATGTGAACGGTCTTTTTTTAAAATGAGGAATTAAAACAAAAATAGGACTTTTGTCCTTAATGTGCAAACAAAAACATGCAACACAGTATGACAGGAACAATGTGGAAAGGACTGATAACTTTTAATTCCTTGCAGCTCTGGCTAACTATATTAACAAAATATGTTATCTTATCTAGTCTTATATTACAAAAAGAAATAAATTCCATATTACGACAGTGTGGTCATACAGTGTTTTAACTAAAATGTTCTGATACAAATAATTTTTCTAAGAACACATTCTTTCCCATTTATGGAGTGTCACTGAACGCACCTAACGCATGTAATGATGAACGGCAGTCGCACCAAATCGGTTGCCAAATACGACATTTTTACCCTGACATATGAAGGCTCGTATAAAGTGTGTTCAGACGGGTTTTGTCCTGGAAGTCCCTAGCTAAACCTGCCATTCTTGAATGAAAATGAACTTTCGTTCGAAAATAGTTCACAGACGCCAGGAAGAGCGCATTCTCAATAATGTTCATCAGACAGAAATGAACTATGTTCAATACAGGTTGGCCCAAAATATGAACTAGTTCATGAACGTTCGTTCATTGAACAAGTTCCGGTACAACACTGTCTACGGCCGTCATCACAGTTTCCTGGTCTACTGGCCATCCATCCATCCATTTTCTGAGCCGCTTCTCCTCACTAGGGTCGCGGGCGTGCTGGAGCCTATCCCAGCTGTCATCAGGCAGGAGGCGGGGTACACCCTGAACTGGTTGCCAGCCAATCGCAGGGCACATAGAAACAAACAACCATTCGCACTCACAGTCATGCCTACGGGCAATACAGAGTCTCCAATTAATGCATGTTTTTGGGATGTGGGAGGAAACCGGAGTGCCCGGAGAAAACCCACGCAGGCACGGGGAGAACATGCAAACTCCACACAGGCGGGGCCGGGGATTGAACCAGGCGGCACGGTAGCCGACCGGCTCTAACCGGTCGGCTACCGTGCCGCCTGCTCTACTGTAATCATCATATTTACCTCGCATCCTTTTATGGTGGAACCACCAAAAAAAAAAAAAAAAAAAAAAAGCCGAAGAAAAGTCAAAAGCCACTTGTGAAAAATCCCAACTGTATGCTTGACCTGAACTGATGTGAGAATTTGGCGTGTGAACTCTGTGACTCACACTCAGTCTTTTACAAACTGAAATATTCAACACTTGGGGCGTCTTCCATCTGCTGCGATGGTGACGCAATGCTCCTGCTACTTAAAAATGCAAAGTCGAGTTAGAGCACTTGGATCTTAAATCTATATTTTATTTCCTGTACACCCCACACTGTGCATTACCCTACAACACTAAGCTGGCCCAATGGTTAAGATCATCGCCTACCACCATGGGGGACCTAGGTTCAAGACCCCAACTGGACCATCCGCCAACATCTCCCGGACTCACGGCTGTGGTGTCCTTGAGCAAGACACTGATGCCTCGAATTGCTCCCCGGGCGCTTTCAGTTACCCCCTTCCTCCAGTGTGTTCCACTAACATGTGTATGTGTTCACGCCTGTGTGGAGTTTGCATGTTCTCCCCGTACCTGCGTGGGTTTTCTCCGGGCACTCCGGTTTCCTCCCGCATCCCAAAAAACATGCATGAATTGGAGACTCTAAATTGCCCGTAGGTGTGACTGTGAGTGTGAATGGTTGTTTGTATGTGCCCTGCGATTGGCTGGCAACCAGTTCAGGGTGTAACCCGCCTCCTGCCAGATGACAGCTGGGATAGGCTACAGCATGCCCGCGACCCTTGTGAGGATAAGTTGCTCAGAAAATGGATATATATATATAACCCTAACCCTAACCCTATATATATATATATATACATATATATATATATATATATATATGACTGGTTAGAGCATCTGCCTCACAGATCTGGGGATCCCGGCCCCGCCTATGTGGATTTGCATGTTCTCCCTGTGCCTGCGTGGGTTTCCTCCAGGCACTCCGGTATCCTTCCACATCCCAAAAACATGCGTGGTAGGTTGATTGAAGAATCTAAATTGTCCGTAGGTGTGAGTGTGAGTGCGAATGGTTGTTTATTTCTATGTGTCCTGCGATTGGGTGCCCACCGGTTCAGGGTGTACCCTCCATCCCACCCAAAGACAGCTGGGATAGGCTCCAGCAGCCAGCGACCCAAGTGAGGAGAAGCGGTAAAGAAAATGGATAGATGGATGTTGATTTTGCTGTTTTTTGAGTGCACTGCAGTGGGGAATTAGAATTCAAATATGAGGTCAACCCACAGGTTGTGCATGTGCCGCTCCATGTGCCGTGTTGTAATATTATTATGGCGCATTTGGCTGTGAACGTGGCGTCATATTAAAAAGAGATTATCTCCTTCGCCCTGAAAGTAATCATTGTGCAAGCTGCTTGTTGGAAGCAGTCCGGGGTGGCCCTAATAATGGCTGACAGTGAGCAGCTCAAGAGTGAAGTCAGTTGTCATTTATAGTTAATGCCGAGTCACGACTCACTTGTGAAATTCTTGTTTATTTCTTTTCATGTTAGAGTCATTTCTTTAATGTATTATTCCCATCAACAAAACACAACAACTGAGTGGCAGCGGAAGGTGACTGCTTTCCAAATAAAGCGCATAAAAGCATGTGCATGCGTTGACTATTGATCACAATTGAGAGGGCACGTTGCAGGTGAGTGGTGTGATGGAATCGCCAACTCATCACTAATTCTGCCTACCCACCCGCCCCCACCACCACTTCAATCACGCTGCGGAAAACAATGAGCAAAAGAAAACAGTGAACGGTGGGCCTGCCGTGTTTGTCCTGAGGCGGGAATCCTGAGGAGGACTTCGGAAGCTCTGTGGCAGCCGCACTCTGCTCGGGAAAATCCTGTTTAATAGAAGATGAGCGCGAGCAACGTTTCCTTCCCGAGGAGGAGCCAAGGAGCTGGCTGTCACGAACACGCTGCCCTCCAAACACTAACCTTGCCCCAAGAGCCCAAATCGGAATCAGATAACGGACTCCAGAAAGCAAAGCGTTTTCCTAAACATCAAAAGACAGTTTAGGCATCGCTGAACCTAACGAACACATTTTGGTAAACATCCATTTAGTCTTTCATGAACCTAGCATACTGTACTTGTTTTTGCAAACCTTGAAGACAATTTCAAGATGGACTGACCAAATGTACAGATTTTCATAAAAATCAAAGGCAGCTTAGGGTCGTCAATAAACGTAAAGTAGGCATTTTTGTCAACATCAAAGAACATTTTGAGTCTTTTAAGCTAACATGCGGATGTTCTTAAAAATCAAAGACAATTCGTCTTCAACAAAGCTAACATTTGTGTTTTCATAAAGACTAAAGACAATGAAGTGTCACTGACTAACGTAAGTTTTCATAAAACATTTTGGGTAATTTGGAGTTTTTAAAGATAATTACAACTACATTCACACTGCAGGGCATGATGCCCAATTCAGGTTTTTTATTCAATCCGATCTTTTTATGTAGTCGTTCACATTACAAAAACAAATGCGACCTCTACTCTAGATGAAATGCGTCCGTGACATCACACGCATGCGCACAACTCGTGGAGGTCTCGTGATGATGCATTTGGGGCAATTTCAAGGATTTTATGCATTTTCTTCTATTTATCAGTCTAACCTTCTTTTCACCATTAACTGTTTTCTGCTGCTTCGTCCGCCGTTGCCGTTTTGTGGCGTGTCTGTTTTGTTTAATAATTGTGACGTTTGTCGCCTTTTGATGACGTATAGGTCGGATGCGCGCCCCGTTGATCCACCATATTGCACTCGCGTCGTATACATATCCGATTTATTTCCACATATGAAAGAGACCTGGGTTGCATATAAAAAAATAAATAAACAAACAAAACAAAAATCGGGATTGTACTGTTGTACTACGTCATCAGACACTTTAGTCGTCGATGAACCTAACATACACGTTTTCCTAAATATCACTTTTGTCTTCAGTGAACCTAATGATCAGGTTTTTGTAAACATTGAGGACAATTTAGCATCTTTAATAAATCATTTTGAATACAATTTGAAGTTAACATCAACGACAATTTAGTCCTTGATGAACGAAACATACTTGTTTTCATTAACATCATAGACTTTAACATCTTCAATAAACCTAACGTTGAATACAGCTCGAAGTCAACATCGAAGACAATTTAGTCGGACAAACCTAGCGTAGGTTTCAGACACCCAACAAGGAACGTAACAATTGTTTTTTAAACAAAAACAGTTTAACATCTCCAATGAATCTAATGTTGAATACAATTGAATACATTCTTTGATGGAGTTAATGTATGTCTTTTCTTAAACATCAAAGACACTTTAGTCTTCAATGTATCCAACATCTAGATTATTATATGCTAACCGCAGAAAACACGTTTCCATTTTTGACTCAAAAAAATCCCATATTTGATCCAAAGGCGTGCAAATGATGCACTTGTGTCACAAGTTGTGTATTATTTATATATACAGTGGGTACGGAAAGTATTCAGACCCCCTTTACATTTTCACTCTTTGTTATATTGCAGCCATTGTCTAAAGTCATTTAAGTTCAATTGTTCCTTATTAATGTACACACAGCACCCCTTATTGACAGAAAAAACAAACGGAATTGTCGAATTTCTTAAAAAACGAAAACTGAAATATATTCAGTATAGTATTCAGATCCTTTACTCAGTATTTAGTAGAAGCAACCGTTTGAGCTAATACAGCCATGAGTCTTTTTGGGAATGATGTTTTTCACACCTGGATTTGGGGATCCTCTGTCATTCCTCCTTGCAGATCCTCTCCAGTTCTGTCCGATTGGATGGTGAATGTTGGTGAACAGCCATTTTCAGGTCTCTCCAGAGATGCTCAATTGGGTTTAAGTCAGGGCTCTGGCTGGGCCATTCAAGAACAGTCACGGAGTTGTTCTGAAGCCACTCCTTTGTTATTTTAGCTGTGTGCTTAGTGTCATTGTCTTGTTGGAAGGCGAACCTTCGGCCCAGTCTGAAGTCCTGAGCACTCTGGAGAAGGTTTTCGTCCAGGATATCCCTATAGTTAGCTGCATTCATCTTTCCTTCGATTGCACCCGTTGTCCTGTCCCTGCCGCTGAAAAACACCCCCACAGCATGATGCTGCCGGTGTTTTTTTAGCAAACTCCATATGGGCTTTCATGTGTCTCGCACTGAGGAGAGACTTCCGTCGGGCCACTCTGCCATAGAGCCCCGACCTGTGGAGGGCTGCAGTGATGGTTGACTTTCTAGAACTTCCTCCCATCTCCTGACTGCATCTCTGGAGCTCAGCCACAGTGATCTTTGGGTTTTTCTTTACCTCTCTCACCAAGGCTCTTCTCCCCCGATTGCTCAGTTTGGCCACACAGCCAGCTCTAGGAAGGGTTCTGGTCATCCCAAATGTCTTCCATTTAAGGATTATGGAGGCCACTGCGCTCTTAGGAACCTTAAGTGTAGCAGAACTTTTTTGTAACCTTGGCCAGATCTGTGCCTTGCCACAATTCTGTCCCTGAGCTCTTCAGGCAGTGCGTTTGACCTCATGATTCTCATTTGCTCTGACATGCACTGTGAGCTGTAAGGTCTTATATAGACAGGGGTGTAGCTTTCCTAATCATGTCCAATCAGTAAAATCAAACACAGCTGGACTCCAATGAAGGTGTAGAACCAGTTCAAGGATGAACAGAAGAAATGGACAGCAGAGTTCAATATACAAGTGTCACAGCAAAGGGTCTGAATACTTATGGCTGTGTGATATTTCAATTTTTCTTTTTTAATAAATCTGCAAAAATGTCAACAATTCCATTGTTTTCTGTTAATATGGGGTGCTGTGTGTACATAAATGAGGGGGGAAATTCACTTAAACAATTTTAGCAAAAGGCTGCGATATAACAAAGAGTAAAAATTTAAGGGGGTCTGAATACTTTCTGTACCCACTGTACTTTTTAAATATTGCATTAACTATTGAATGTGCTTGACTATATTGGATAGAGAACAAGCAAGCTTTGTCTTTCGTGTTCCTGGTGAAGAAACCTCCTGCTGCTTCACCCGGACATTGTGGGAGAGCATTTTCTAAGAGCCGTGATTTTGGAAGGAAGCATGAATGACTCGCGAGCACTGTGTGTGTGTGTGTGTGTGTGTGTGTCATCTCCAGCTGAGCAGCAGGATGCAGACAACCAGGAAGAGATAAGCGCGGGTGAATGGAGGGAGCGCTGCATGTGTGCGTGCGTGTGTGCGTGAGTGTGATTGACCACGTCGGGAAATCACAAAGACCTGGAAGTGTGTGTGTGTTGTCTCGCAGTGCGGGCCTCTGAGGAGATAAGCAGACAGGCAAATATTGCCCTGGTGTTTTCCCAGTGAAAACAGGAGGCGGAATAGCGACACACTCAGACGATGGCACAGGGTCATTGCCTGGAATTGCTTCTTCTTAACACTAAAGCACTTTTGAAGTGTTTGCATGCTCCCCCATTGGTTGTCCTTCCAATTCATCAGCCAATCAAATGAATGTCATTGAGGTTTGGCGCATGCGGTAATCACAAAGTACCTCAATGGTTTTCCTGCTTTGCTGCCATTGAGTGACCTGCCACCATAAAGCGCTGTACATAGTAAATATACTGAATACTGTATATTAGCGCACATATTTCATACAGTGGGACATCCATTGCATGGATTGGTACTTATACTGTATGTATAGGTCTTTAATGTATTTATAGGTGCTCTGCTTTATGTATTAGTGCATATATGTATCTACCAATATATTGAGATCATGTACTGTATGTACTATGCCTCCTGTATATATTAGCACACATATTTCATATAGCGGGACCGCCATTGTATGTATTGCTACTTCGCACTGTATTTATAGGTGCTCTGCTTTATGTGTTAATGCATATATGATTGTACCAATATATAGAGCGCATGTACTGCAAGTAGTGCATTTATTAGCACTACTGCATGTATTTACTACTACGATATTGTATGTATTAGTAAATATACTGTACGTCGTACAAAGTAAATATATTGCAAACAATGGATGTATTGTACATACTGTATGTTACATGTACAATTACATTGACTGCATGCATGGTTACATACTGCAAGTATTAGTACGTGTAGTATGTTTATAAGTACATCTGTTGCTGAATGACATTGAAAAATGGTGACTCAATATAATGGAGCAGTTGGAATGTGCAGTATTCCAAGGATACAAATGATATCATGGATCCTTTTAATCATGAATGCACAAATGTTGACAACATCGTGCAGAAAATTCCAAACATTCTTTAAAATGAGGTTGAAGAAGAACAGACACACACACACACACACAAATACATGTGCAGTCAATGTAAAGATACATCTATCAGTGCTGTTTTTATGTACATTAATATATAATACCAACACGACTCTGCTTTTTAAAAAAAAAAAAATTACCTACAAGACTCACTCAGTTCCTCTCGACGTATGTAGACTCACTGTCTCCTTCTACAACACACACACAACCACAGAGTCACGGGTTTCAGCATACACACACACCTACACACACACACACACACACACACACGCGCGCGTGCGCGCGGATGAGAGTCAGGTGTACACAGGCGAGGGGTTGTCAGGTTTATGTGTTTGGTATGTGAGGAATGTATGTGTCTACTGGTGGACATTCATAGTATGTGTTAGATTATTGGCAGAGCTGCGTAGTAACGAATTACATTTACGCCGTTACAATTACTTAAGTAACTTTTGAGATAAATTGTACTTGTCAGAGTAGTTTTAATACAACATACTTTTCGCTTTTACTTGAGTATAGTGGTGCTTTGAGAGCTTTATTCATTTTATCACCACGCAGGTACCTCAAGACACTCCTGTCTCAAATCATGTTTCCCATTGAAATGAATGGAAATACCATTAATCTGTGCCAGCCACCCCAAACAAAAACCCCCCAAATTTTATTTTTGTAATGTGTGTTTTAATAAGGAAAATAGCACTCTATGATATTGTACTTCATAAAATCCTAGAGTAATTAACAAAATTAAATTTGAAAGAATGAAACCTCATAATTTGATCCCTCACTTCAATTGCGTCTGCTGCTCCTTCCAGTGTGCCCTCCTTGGCCACCGGGTGGCGGTATAATACAGTAATACAGACAAACAAAGAACAGAGTGGCTCTTTATTTTTCTGTATTCACATTGTCACCATTTTCAGTGACTCAAAAAGCTGCAATGATAGTCTTTTTCACAAAGGATAAAAAATATATGCATGTGAGTATTGTTATATTACCTTACTCAATTACTTGGAGGACTAGTTTTTACATTTACTTGAGTCGTACTATTCTTAACTAGCAGTAGTCTGACTTCAGTGCGATTTTTGGCTACTCCACCCACCTTTGGTGGACCCTCTGTCGCAAACACGTGAACAAACACACACACACACACACACACACACACTTGGATCACTAAACACACATACACAAGTGCAATTGTTTGGCCACGAAAAGACTGCCTCACAAAGTGTGTTTTGAGTCTTCTTTTGTGTTTTTTGGTGTGATGTCGCAAGAGAAACGTGGAAATTACAGCCAAGAGGAAATGTGCAATGATAACCACAGGAAATGGCATTAATTGAACGAGGGGCATGAGATGATAACCATAGAAAAGGAAAAGGCACTTGAGCATGATGCCGATCTACTACCTTCACATGAGACCTTGATCAAAGTGGCACTAAGTTAGCATCTGTGCTAACACTTTCGCAGGTATTGTTTCGAAGATAGCAGTCGCTTATCCCCACTCCCTAAGGATGTACTTCGTCACATTTTGGCTGTAGTTAGTGTTGTAAAGTCACACGTTGCTCATGGTCCCTCTGAGGTTAGCCTTTATTAGCCAGCTGTTATTGAGCTCGTCACCGCCCCTAATATCAGCATTGTATTCACATAGGGATTATATCACCTCCACTCGGGACTTCATAAAGCATCATCATCATCATGATAGAAACAGTTGTTCTGGAGCGTCAACTGCAAGTTAATTGAAATGCTACGATAACTCGACTCACAAGTGACGTGAGTCGTAGCATCTCTGATATATTATTTTTTTTTCTCGAGCTGCTAGCAAATTTTTATTTACATGGTGGCAGCAAACTTCACAACACAGCAGTTTGGCAAATAGTGCACAATTCTCCCCCCCCCCCCAAAAAAAAAGAGGCTTCAAACTGTATATTGCTACTCTGAGTTGAAGTATACTGGAAAAGTAAACATATAATGAAGAGAATTACACGCTGCACATTTAACCAAACGTATATACAGTATATTCTCTTTTACGCAACTCCACTAGCGCAATGCTAACACACAATGCAAAACGCCATAAACAGGCTAACGGAGCTAGCATTAATGTTGCAGTAGTTAAAACCATTTCAAGAAGCAAAGCAACAAAAACACATGCAGACAGAGTATACAATAATACTCACTGGCATTTATTCTTTGTCCTGGGCAAAAAAACAACTACAGTCATTCCTCGCCATAATACGCTTCACTTCTTGCACCTTTACTGTATCGTGGATTTTTATATCGGACGTATAAAATTTGATATCACAGATTTTTCACTACATCGCAGGATTATTTCGTGATTATTTTTCTACACAGACTGTTACTGTAGAGCAGTGATTCCCAAACTGTGGTATGAGTACCACTGGTAGTATGCTAGTGGTACACGAAAGGATCACTTAATTAAATAGGAATAACATTTACATTTAAAACATGCAATTTATTATTGTTTTTTTAAATTAATTCAACGCAGAACATTTTTTAAATACAGTACCGTCATGTTGTATTAAATTTATGGACAGAATGATACATTTGCATTTAATCTTCAAGAAGTGTTTGTTTTTAAACATTTAATGGCAATGTACGTACAGTGGGTACGGAATGTATTCAGACCCCATTAAATTTTTCACTCTGTTATAGTACAGCCATTTGAAAATCCATTCATCCATCCATTTTCAACACCTTATCCTGGTTAGGGTGGCAGGGCGCTGGAGCCTCTCCCAGCTGACTTCGGACGGACTACACCCTGAACTGCTCGCCAGTCAGTAACAGGGCACATATAGACACGGACAACCATTCACATTCACATTCACACCGTCACTGAGTGGGAACTGAACCCACGCTGCCTGCACCAAAGTCAGGCGAGTGTACCACTACACCATCAGTGACTCTTTGCTAAAATCATTTAAGTTCTTTTTTTTCTCATTTATGTACACACAGCACTCCATATTTGCAGGAAAAAAACTGAATTGTTAACATTTTTGCAGATTTATTAAAAAATGAAAACTGAAATATATTCAGTATAGTATTCAGACCCTTTGCTCAGTATTTAGTAGAAGCACCCTTTTGAGCTAATACATCCATGAGTCTTTTTGGGAATGATGCAACAGGTTTTTCACACCTGGATTTAGGGATCCTCTGTCATTTCTCCTTGCAAATCCTCTCCAGTTCTGTCAGGTTGGATGGTGAACGTTGGTGGGCAGCCATTTTCAGGTCTCTCCAGAGATGCTCAATTGGGTTTAAGTCAGGCCTCTGGCTGGGCCATTCAAGAACAGTCACGGAGTTGTTCTGAAGCCACTCCTTTGTTATTTTAGGTGTGTGCTTAGGGCAATTGTCTTGTTGGAAGGTGAATCCTCTGCCCAGTCTGAGGTCCTGAGCACTTTGGAGAAGGTTTTCGTCCATGATATCCCTGCATTTGGCCGCATTCATCTTTCCTTCGATTGCACCCGGTGTCCTGTCCCTGCAGCTGAAAAACACCCCCACAGCATGATGCTGCCACCACCATGCTTCACTGTTGGGACTGTATTGGGCAGGTGATGAGCAGTGTGAATCTTGTTCTCATCATCTTGGAGTCCTTCAGGTGATTTTTTTTAGCAAACTCCAGGCAGGCTTTCATGTGTCTTGCACTGATGAGAGGCTTCCGTCGAGCCACTCTGCCATAAAGGCCCGACTGGTGGAGGGCTGCAATGATGGTTGACTTTCCAGAACCTTCTCCCATCTCCTGACTGCATCTCTGTAGCTCAGCCACAGTGATCTTTGGGTTTTTCATTACCTCTCTCACCAAGGCTCTTCTCTCCCGATTGGTCAGTTGGGCTGGACGGCCAGCTCTAGGAAGGGTTCTGGCCGTCCCAAATGTCTTCCATTTAAGGATTATGGAGGCCACTGGGCTCTTAGGAACCCTAAGTGCAGCAGATTTTTTTTTTTTTTTGCGCAACCTTGGCCAGATCTGTGCCTTGCCACAGTTCTGTCTCTGAGCTCTTCAGGCAGTTCCTTTGACCTCATGATTCTCATTTGCTCTGACATGCACTGTGAGCTGTAAGGTCTTATATAGACAGGTGTGTGGCTTTCCTAATCAAGTCCAATCAGTATAATCAAACACAGTTGGACTCCAATGAAGATGCAGAACCATCTCAAGGATGATCAGACGAAATGGACAGCACCCGAGTCAAATATATGAGTGTCACAGCAAAGGATCTGAATACTTATGGCTATGTGATATTTAAATTTTTCTTTGTTCATAAATCTGCAAAAATTTCAACAATTCCGTTGTTTTCCCCTGTTAAATTACGTAATTTACGTAATCTACGGTAAAGCACTTTCATCGCTTTATTGAACAAAGGTGACAAATAAACACAAGCACATATTCACACGCAACCTGCCGCTTGCCACAACTGACGCCGAGTCACTCAACACAGAGTGGCTAATATCTTAGCTAGTTAAAAGCCAACCAAGTCTCCACTCTCATTTGTTGACACTGACGTCCGTCCTTGCCGCAACAGGCCGGACCCCACCTTTTACAGTCACACACGTTCAATCACAGATACAGTACTGTAGAAAGCAAGGATGGTGACCCCAGGTGGACAAAAATAATATCTACACCTCACATGCATATTGATTTGGTATTATGCATAAAGCTGTAAAACATACACATTTTAATTTGGTCTCCCTGTGTCTGCGTGGGTTTTCTCCAGGTACTTCTGGTTTCCTCCCACATCCCAAAAACATACATGGTAGGTTAATTAAAAACTCTAAATTGTCAGTACGTGTGAATGTGAGTGCGAATGTTTGTTTGTTTATATGTACCCTGCGATTGGCTGGCGACCAGTTCAAGGTTTACACCGCCTCTCGCCCAGAGTCAGCTGGACCCTAGTAAGGATAAGTGGTACGGAAGATGAATGAATATGGTCGATATATGGTCGCTACTTCACGGATTTCATCTATAGCGGGTATTGTCTGGACGTAGCATGTCTTTATTATACTGCCCCACGGTGGTCAAGTCACACAAAATGTCAATTGAATTAATGCATGAAATCATGATGCCCAAACTGTTAAATTCATTACATTCTACTTAATTATGCTGTATGCTTTTATTTAGTGAAAAACAGTAGAGTGCTATTTTCATATGAAAAAACATGCAATGAAAATTTTTGTTGGTGTTTTTTGGGGCGCTTGATCAGATTAATGGGATTGTTTTTATATTCGTTTCAATGGGGGAAAAAGATTTGAGAGACGAGTGTTTTGAGTTACAAGCATGGTCACAGATTAAACTCAAGGTACTACTGTATTAATAATCCATCAATCCATTTTCTACATTGCTTGTTCTTATACGAGTTGCTGGTAACCCAATCTCCAGAATGTGAGGCAAACGTGCTAACCACTAACCACCGTACTGGCCGTTTTTTGTTTTGTATATTTTGACAGATAAATTGACCTACACTTTAACATCCATCCATCCGTCCATTTTCTGAACCGCCTATCCTCTCTGCATAACTAAATAGATTGATACTAGTAATCATGTAATATAACATAATTTACCATCATTTAAATCAAATAAATATGTCATTATTTATTTTAAAATATTCTGAATTAATCATTGATAATGATTTGACACAAATTATAACAGTGTCATTGCAATAAAAATTTAATTAAATATGTAAATATATTCTGAATAATTCATAATAATTCAGATACAATTTCAATTTCAAGACAATTTAGTTATTAATTGTAAATATTTTAATTTAATAATTTGAAATATTAAATTTCCATATTTATTGAACTTCAAATAATTGCGTTGATTGAAATGTTTTGAATTAATACAGAATTTAATCAAAGATGATTATTCATTAATTTTAAATACTTTTTGCCTTTAAAATATTTTATTCTTCATTTGAAATACTTTTACTTGTACTTTAAATTAATCATTAACAAAAATGTAATTGTGCAATTCATGTAAACTATTAGGAATTATTCATTTGAAATAATGCAATTAAAATAGTCATTTGAGTTTCCAAATATTGGGGATCCATAAATGACAAAAATTTGTAATTTTTTAAATTATTAATTGAATATAGTTTTGAGTTGAGTTTATTGTATTCATGTCATGACTTAATTTTAAACAATTCAATTATCCATCCATCCATTTTCTGAGCCGCTTCTCCTCACTAGGGTCGCGGGCGTGCTGGAGCCTATCCCAGCTGTCATCGGGCAGGAGGCGGGGTACATGCTGAACTGGTTGCCAGCCAATCGCAGGTCACATACAAACAAACAAACAACCATTCGCACTCACAGTCACACCTACGGGCAATTTAGAGTCTCCAATTAATGCATGTTTTTGGGATGTGGGAGGAAACCGGAGTGCCCGGAGAAAACCCACGCAGGCAAGGGGAGAACATGCAAACTCCACACAGGCGGGGCCAGGGATTGAACCCGGGTCCTCAGAACTGTGAGGCTGACGCGCTAATCAGTCATCCACCATGCCGCCACAATTCAATTAGTATTTAAATGTTTTTTCAATTTACGCCCTCACACACACACACACATAACTGAAATCCTTTCACCCAGCATACGGAAATGCGCTCATATAATGTACTGACATACGTGTTTCACTGGTGCGAGAGCATTTCAGTCGGCTGTGAGAGGTAATCATTAATTATGTCCCTCATACACACGCACACACACACACATGCACGCACGCACACACACACATGCACACACGCACGTCTAGAGGTTTTCTAAATTCAGTGATGTTCTGCCACAGTCTGTCATTAAATGTGTGCAAGCGCATCCCCACGTTTTGGTGGAGTTCGCTCTCCAGCTGTTCCTCATCTGTCTTGATGGTTTATTTACTGTAACATACAGTATGACACACACACACACACACACACACGTAGGCCTGACTATTTAAGCACTTGTCAAGCACTTTCATGGACTTTTGTAACAATCCACACCTTATTTATACCAGTGTATAAACATTCTAAATACTACTTTAATATACTGTATATAATAAAAAGGGATACTACAAGGAAACTATTTCATCACCGACAGTGCATCAGGGTTGTGGTTCTCAAACTTTTTACACTAAATACCACCAACTTGACCGTCATTAAAATACAGTAGCGTAGAAGGCCTATGTGTTCATTAAAAACAATGTAGAGGCTTTATTTCTCTCTCTCTCTTTCTCTCCACTGAAACATTGTGAACAGTTTAAACATCCATCCATTTTCCTAACTGCTTATACTCACTATGTCATGGGTGTGTGTTATGGTTGTTGTCTCCCCCGTCTCGTACACACCTGCTCCTGAGAGAATCTTCCCCACCTGTGCCTCGTTTACCCTAATTACCCCATGCATTTAACCTCGTGTCTCAGTCTTTCTAGTCGCCAGTTTCTTGTACCTTGTTGTCACGTTCCAGCAGTCCTTGTTTCCACGTCATCGACTCATAGTAAGACTAGACCCTGTTCTGATAATTGACCCCCTCCTTTTTGCCTCACGTTTTTTGGATACTGTTGCCTTTGGGGATTGCCTGCCTGTGTACTGACCTCTGCCAGTTTATGAAAGCTCTCTTTTAGAAACTGTCCATTTGAATTGGAGTCGTGCATTTTGGGTCCTGTCCTTTGTTCCGTTCATGACAGAACGAACTGGCCATAACATGGACCCAGCAGACTCCGACCCGGTGTGCAAAGCCCTTCAAGCGCAGGGTCAACGCATCTCGAAGCAGGATGAGCAGCTTGTTGCCCTCCACCTTCATCTAAAGGGACTGTCAGAGCATCACAACACTATGATGAGACAGGTGGCCTCACAGTTTGAAGATCTAATGAATATGGTTGAGAAGAAGGAACCAGCTGGCACAGCACCCGATTCCACCACAGTACCACTGTTTCCATGTGAAGCAGTCACCATGCAGCCACCTGCCACATCCGCTGCTGTCTGCCCACAGCTCTCTCGGCCGGAGAGGTTCTCTGAAGATTCTGGGAATATTAAGCCGTTCATTACTCAGTGCGAACTCCACTTTGAGCTGCAGGCAGCTGCCTTCCCCACCGAGCGGGCAAAGATCGCTTTTGTCATTTCCCACCTGACTGGTCGTGCGGAGGCGTGGGCTACTGCTGAATGGAGCCACAATTCTGCCGCGTGTCATTCTTGGGCTGCTTTTGTAAAGACTATGGAGCAAGTTTTTCAGTATTCCACACCAGATCGTGAGGCAGCTCTCTCCCTTGTCACCTTACAACAAGGCAAGCGCAGGGTGTCAGATTACGCGATTGAGTTTCACTCTCATCGCTCTCGCCATAAAGATCGACAAAAGGCTTTTGGATCGCGAGCTGGACGGAGATCGGCGGAAGGATGCGTCACCGCGCACTTGGAGGACGAGCCTCGGTGACCAGCCAAACCAAGGCAGATCCCCTGTTGCCGGTCTCAATCCACGTCACCATAGAACCCATGCAACTGGGCAGGTTCCGTCTCTCCCCTGAGGAACGTCAACGCCGGCTGAGGGAAGGTCGGTGCTTCTACTGCGCACAGTTGGGTCATTCCGTGAGCAACTGTCATGTCAAAGTTGCCGGTGCCGGTAACAAGGGCACGGGGAGCGGTGAGTCTAAATATCATTAAGAAAGACCCTACCCAGGTTCTTCCTAAAGTGACACTATGCTCTCCAGATCAAGAGATTCATACATCAGTATTTATCGACTCTGGTTCTGATGCAAATCTACTCAACCCTCTTCTCGTTAGACATATGCACCTTAGAACCTTTCAAGTAAGACGCCACCGCAACGCTTATGCGGCAGATGGCAGCTTTATGGGCAAGATCAC